>NC_057799.1:82645822-82655112 GCF_018294505.1 Triticum aestivum
CTCCCACTCACCCCCCGCTCTCCCTCTCGTTCGCTGCGCCTCCCCCGTCAGATCCACCTCCCTCTCACCTTCGATCCCCACCGCCCGAGCGTGCTCGCCGCCGTTCACCGTCATTCCCGCGGCCACCGTGCCCCAACCGCCACTTCGCCGTGTCATACGCCGTCGCCGCCCTCGACTACACCACCTCCACCTCTCCGTTGGAGCTCCGAGCCACGGCAACGGCCTCCCCGAGCTCGTCTTCCCCGCACGGCCGCCGTCGGTCGCCGCCCCGTTTCACCGCCTCGAGCCTCCCGAGCACGCTGCCGTCCCCCTACAGCCTCGCCGTGAGCCTCTCCCCCTCCTCCCCTGTCTTTTCTCTCTCGCGCGCCCCCTAGCTGCTTCCCCACGCGCGCCCGAACGCCGCGCCGCGGAGCTCGCCGCCGGCGAGGCTCCGGTGACCTGTTGGTCACGGGCTCAAGCCCGTTGCACTCCCCACCTCGCGTAGATGGCCCCCAGCCCCTCCGCTTGCTCGATAGGCCGCCGTAGCCTCGTTTCCGTCGGGCACCCGTGCGCGCCGCCGCCTCCGCCGCTCGCCGGCGCCGATTCCGGCCAAGTCCGGGGAAGCCCCGGCCACCCCTGGATGCGGCGCTGCGAGCCCTTTCGAATGGGCCTAGCCCCGCTCCTCCCCGAGCCCCGTAGCGCGATTCCGGCCAACTCCGGCGAGGGGCCGCCGCTGCTTTGGTCGCCGGAGTTGCTCCGGCGCCGGCCGCCGACGTGGCTGGCCGGCCCCCCCCCTCCAGTGCCACTGCCAGTGGGCCCGTGGGCCCCGTTGATTGGGTCCACCCAGTCAACGTGCTGACTGGGCAGGCCCAGCCACTGACATGCGGGCCCCGCCGCAAAAATAAAAAAGAAAAGAAAAGGAAAATGTTTTATAAATAAAAATAATTAATTAATCTAATCACTCACTGACAGGTGGGCCCAGTAGTTAATTAACTAAAAATTAATTAGTTTAATCTTCTGTTAACCCACTGTCTATGACAGGTGGGTCCCCCGTGTCAGTTTTGACCAGTCAACCGGACTGTTGACCGCTGACGTCACTCATACGTCATGCTGACGTCATATCCCTTTTCTGTTAATTAAATAATTCCAGAAATTCAAATAATCTTTGAAAATTCATATCTTTTAAACCGTAACTCGGATGAAAATGTTTTCTATATGAAAGTTGCTCAGAACGCCGAGACGAATCCGAATACGCAGTCCGTTCATCCACCACAACCCCCTAACCTATCGAACTAGCAAATTTCCCCCTCCGGTGCGTCTGTTCGAAAACGCGAAACATTGGGAATACCTCCCGGATGTTCCCCCCCTTCGCCGGTACCACCTACTGTCGCGTTAGGACACACCTAGCACCGTTCATTGTCATGTCACGCATCGTCATGCTTATGTTTGCATTGTATTTACTGTTTCTTCCCCCTCTTCTCTCCGGTAGACTACGAGACCGACACTGCTGCTGCCCAGTTCGACTACGGAGTTGACGACCCCACCTACTTGCCAGAGCAACCAGGCAAGCCCCCCCCTTGATCACCAGATATCGCCTATTCTTCTCTATACTGCTTGCAATAGAGTAGTGTAGCATGTTACTGCTTTTTGATATCCTATCCTGATGCATAGCCTATCCTTGCTACTACTGTTGATACCTTTACCTGCAATCCTACATGCTTAGTATAGGATGCTCGAGTTCCATCAGTGGCCCTACATTCTTGTCCGTCTGCTGTGCTATACTATCGGGCCGTGATCACCTGGGCGGTGATCACGGGTATATACTTATATACTACATACATGACACATGTGATGACTAAAGTCGGGTCGGCTCGTAGGAGTACCCGCAAGTGGATCTTTGTGGCGGAGCGACAGGGCAGGTTGAGACCGCCTAGGTGAGAGGTGGGCCTGGCCCTGATCGGCGTTCGCGGATACTTAACACGCTTAACGAGATCTTGGTATTTGATCCGAGTCTGGCCATTTGGTCTATACGCACTAACCATCTACGCGGGAGTAGTTATGGGTATCCCGGCGTCGTGGTATCAGCCGAAGCCTTCTTGACGTTAGCGACTGAGTGGCGCGCGCCGGATTGGACTGGAACGCCACTAGGCTAGGTCTGCTTCCGGCCGCGTACGCAACGTGCAGGTGTGCATAGGGCGATGGGCCCAGACCCCTGCGCGCATAGGGTTAGACCGGCGTGTTGACCGCTCTGTTGTGCTTAGGTGGGGCTGCGACGCGTTGATCTTACGAGGCCGGGCATGACCCAGAAAAGTGTGTCCGGCCAAATGGGATCGAGCGTGTTGGGTTATGTGGTGCACCCCTGCAGGGAAGTTTATCTATTCGAATAGCCGTGTCCCTCGGAAAAAGGACGACCCGGAGTTGTACCTTGACCTTATGACAACTAGAACTGGATACTGAATAAAATACACCCTTCCAAGTGCCAGATACAACCCGGTGATCGCTCTCTAACAGGGCGACGAGGAGGGGATCGCCGGGTAGGATTATGCTATGCGATGCTACTTGGAGGGCTTCAATCTACTCTCTTCTACATGCTGCAAGATGGAGGCTGCGAGAAGCGTAGTCTTCGACAGGACTAGCTATCCCCCTTTTATTCTGGCATTCTGCAGTTCAGTCCACTGATATGCCCCTTTACACATATACCCATGCATATGTAGTATAGCTCCTTGCTTGCGAGTACTTTGGATGAGTACTCACGGTTGCTTCTCTCCCTCTTTTCCCCTTTCCTATCTATCTGGTTGTCGCAACCAGATGTTGGAGTCCAGGAGCCAGACGCCACCGTCGACGACGACACCTACGACACTGGAGGTGCCTACTACTACGTGCAGGCCGCTGACGACGACCAGGAGTAGTTAGGAGGATCCCAGGCAGGAGGCCTGCGCCTCGTTCGATCTGTATCCCAGTTTGTGCTAGCCTTCTTAAGGCAAACTTGTTTAACTTATATCTGTACTCAGATATTGTTGCTTCCGCTGACTCGTCTGTGATCGAGCACTTGTATTCGAGCCCTCGAGGCCCCTGGCTTGTATTATGATGCTTGTATGACTTATTTATGTTTTAGAGTTGTGTTGTGATATCTTCCCGTGAGTCCCTGATCTTGGTCGTACACATTTGCGTGCATGATTAGTGTACGGTCAAATCGGGGGCGTCACAAGTTGGTATCAGAGCCGACTGCCTGTAGGAATCCCCCTATCCACACTCCTTGGCCGAAGTCGAGTCTAGACATTACAAAACTTTTACTAACATGGCTGTGTGTCTTACGGGCCCACGTCGCCATTGGGTGGTACTAGTATCTTTTACTCCTCGACCTTTACTCTGGGACTCTGAACTCTCTTCTACTCGGGTTAAACGAATTTACTAACTTTAACACTAGGATCCCGTGACCGCATTCACCCCAAAGTTGGATAAACCATAGTTGTTCCTTAGAGTAGTATTTTGAACAATTCACACACTGTCATTTGACTCCTTTGAAACGTCTTTGCTTTCAGATGGAACCCTCGAGGCAGGTCGTGCGCCACACGACGGCCATTGGTGCCTCGGGATCACCTGCGGTGCTAGCTGAGATGATGACCTATCTGGGTTATCGCTGGCACCCTGAGTACACCGTCTACGAGGAGTACCAGGACTTTAACCAGGAGCAGTACCGTGCCATCGTCCACCTCTACTCTCGGGAGTACGACTCCACTACTGTGCTGCACACCGCACATGGTGTTGGTATGACCATCGATATGGCTGTCCACGATGCTGCCTATGCTGCTCTGACACGTCTTCGTGGAGAGTATCAGGAGTTGGACACCTCCCCTTTCAGGCACATTGCTATCGCCTCTGATGTTGGTGCGGAGGGATACTATACTGCTGCCTCCACGGTCACCCGAGAGCCCTTCTACCATCAGCACCTTGTTCTGCATGCTGATGGGCTGGATCGAGCTAACCGAGCTCTTCGCCACGAGATGTACACCACCCGTCAGCACCTTTACCGTGCTCTGACGCTGCTGCACCCCTTTGTCCGATCTGGACAGGTACCGCGTACTGCGATCTACCCAGCCAGGACCGTGATGCCCCACGGTGTCGGTTGGCCAGAGGTGGGAGGCTACTCTCCCGCACTTGGTCCTCTTCTGCCACCTGAACGTCGGGCTCTACACCTGAGTATCCGCGGCCCCCAGTCTGCTGACGTGGAGGGCTATCCGTTACCTCACTACCAGCTGTCGGGCTACGATTACCTCCACAGTACCTCTTGGGACTGATGTAGCCTTGCTTGTAGTATTAGTTGCAGTCGCCGCGAGCCTGTGTGCCGCCTATGATGTTTTAGTCTATGTACTGAACTCTATGCATGACCCCTTTTGTAAAGTTATGCCGACTACTATGTAGTAGCTATCGTGCTCCTTTCATTATGCATGTTTCATCATGAATGATTCTTGTCATTGCAAATTTCTCAATGCTGAACTACCCCTGTTATATATTAGCAGGATGGTTAGACCAGGTGGTCGTGGTCGTGGTGGCGATGCCCCACCACCACCTGAGTACATGGCTGGTATGATCCAACAGTTTGAACTGAACCGCCAATTCATGGAAAATATGATGGCTCAGTTCCCTCGCCCCAATATGAACCAGCAGCCAGCTCAAGTGACTCTTCAAGATTTCATACGCCTCAACCCAACCATCTACCGCAGCTCAACTCAGCCTCTGGATGCTGATGACTGGCTCCGTGACATCACCTATGAGATGGAGTCTGCTGATGTAGCCCCTGCCAGCTATGTCACCTTTGCTTCCTTCTTCTTGAAGGGACTCGCAGCTCAATGGTGGGACAGCCACAGGCGTACTCTGCCAGCTGGAACAATCATCACATGGCCATACTTCCAAGCTGCTTTCCGTGCCCGCTTCATTCCTCAAGGAGTCATGGACCGGAAGAAGCGTGAGTTCCGCAACCTCACCCAAGGCAACAAAACTGCCGAAGCTTATCAGCGGGAGTTTCTGGACTTGTCCCGCTATGCTGAAGAAGACATTGCAACTGATGCACGCAGACAGGAGAAGTTCCGTGATGGCCTTCAAGCTGACATCAAGCTCGCACTTCTAGTGCATGACTTTGCTGATTTCTCCACCTTGGTGAACAAGGCCATCAATGTCGAAACTGGTCCGCAGGAATACCAGAGCTCTCACAGGCGCAACCGTGACACGGGCTCATCTTCGGGCTCGCCCGCACAGAAGCATAAGATATGGATCCCGAACAGCATGTACCGTCCAAATGCATCTGCCCCAAGGCAGACCTATGCTGCACCTCGTCTGCCTCCACCACCATCTAGGTAGTCAAGACTTCCAGCTCCACCATCCCAAGCTCCTGTTCCCACTCCGAATAATGGCTTGTGCTTCAGGTGTGGTCAACCAGGACACCGTGCTAGAGAATGCAACCAGAACCAGAATCAACTGGCCCTTCCAGCAACTGGCCGTGGTAACAATCAGCCCCGCAACAACAATGCTAAGTCTTATGGTCGTGCTCATGCCAACCACGTTGATCTCAACGAGGCTCAAGACCAGCCTGCTACTGTGATGGGTACACTCCTCGTAAATTCAGTACCAGCATCCGTTTTATTTGATACAGGTGCATCGCATTCATTCATGTCAGAAGATTTTGCATACAAGCACGACGTTAAATGTGAGGAGATGAACACCTCTGTATTGGTCAAAACCCCACGTGGGACAGTGTCAAACCTCCTTGGTTGGCATCGATGTCCCAGTGGAAATCGAAGGGCTGGAATTCTATGCCTCTCCCATTATCCTGAAGTCATCTAACATCGACCTCATTTTGGGTATGGATTGGTTGAAAGCGCATACTGCTTCTATAGTTTGCGCCACTAAAACCGTCCATCTGCTACACCCTTCAGATGAAATAGTTGCTTACCAAGCTCATCTGGTGCAAAATGCCGAGGCAAGGCTCTATGCATTGAATGCATTGAACGCTGCACCACTCGAGGGCATTGAAAACATTCCCGTCGTGCGTGAATTCCTCGACGTCTTCCCTGAAGAACTTCCAGGGATTCCCCCTGCTAGAGCTGTCGAATTCATCATCGACTTGAAACCAGGCACCACTCCTATAGCCAAGCGACCCTACAAAATGCCGCCGCATGAACTCCTTGAGCTTAAGGAGGAAATCGACAAATCTCTTCGCAAAGGATTCATTCGCCCAAGTTGCTCTCCTTGGGGAGCACCTTCTCTCTTTATCGAGAAGAAGGATGGGACTAACCGATTGGTTCAAGACTACCGTCCTATAAACCAAGCTACCATTCAGAATAAATACCCTCTTCCTCGGATCAATGATCTGTATGATCAACTGGCGGGTTCGTCAGTGTTCTCTAAGCTCGACTTGAGGTTGGGCTACCATCAGATCCGTGTTCGCGAAGAGGATATCCCAAAGACCGCCTTCGTGACTCGCTATGGTTCATACGAGTACACCGTCATGTCTTTCGGTTTAACCAATGCTCCAGCCACCTTCTCTCGTCTGATGAACTATATATTCATGGATTACCTCGAGAAGTTCATCGTGGTTTATCTGGATGATATCCTGGTATTTTCCAAGAACAAAGAAGAACATGCCGAACATCTTCGACTTGTGCTGGAGAAGCTACGAGAGCATCAACTATATGCCAAGTTCTCCAAATGTGAATTCTGGCTACCGGAAGTAACCTATCTTGGGCATGTCATCTCTAAGGATGGTATTGCCGTCAACCCCGAGCGAGTTCAGGCTATTCTTGATTGGACTCCTCCCAAGAACGTTAAGCAAGTCAGAAGTTTTCTCGGTCTCGCCAGCTATTGCCGTCGATTCGTCGAGAACTTCTCTAAGATCGCCAGGCCTCTGACTAACCTGTTGCATAAGGGTGTCAAGTTCCAATGGACAGACAAATGTCAGGAAAGTTTCCAAGCACTCAAAGACAAGTTGACTTCTGCTCCAGTTCTAGCTCCACCTGATACTAAGAAGGACTTTGTCATTTACTGCGACGCTTCCCGTCAAGGATTAGGCTGTGTCCTAATGCAAGACCGCAAAGTGATTGCTTATGCCTCTCGACAATTGCGCCCTCACGAAGAGAACTACCCAGTTCACGACCTCGAACTTGCTGTTGTCATTCATGCGCTGAAGCAGTGGCGACATTACCTTCTCGGTAATCGTTGCGAGATCTTCACTGACCACCAAAGTCTGAAATATCTGTTTACTCAGCCAGATCTGAACCTCCGTCAACAGAGATGGATGGAGCTTGTTGCAGACTTTGACTTGGGTATTTCCTATACGCCAGGCAAGGCTAATGTAATGGCTGATGCCTTGAGCCGCAAGTCTTACTGCAACCACCTCCAGGTTCACAAAGTTCAGCCCTCGCTTGTTGAAGAATTCAAGAAGCTGAACCTCCATATTGTCCCTTCGGGTGCACTCACTCCCCCTCCTAAGGAGTTTGGCAAGGTGAACCTCCACGTTGTTACCCAGGGTTCCCTCAATACCCTAGTTGCTAAACCAGATCTCGTGGATAGCATCAAAAGGCTACAGAAGTATGACTCTGAAGCCCACAAGATTAAGCGCTACCTCGCAGAAGGAAAGCCCTCATTCTTCACCATTGCTGAAGATGGCACCCTATACTTCAAGGGCCGCCTAGTGGTGCCATGTGCAGAGAAAAACCTGGATATGACACAGGAAGTTATGAAAGAAGCTCATGATACACCTCTGTGTATCCATCCTGGTAGTACAAAGATGTACCAAGACATCCGTCAGAGATTCTGGTGGTCTAATATGAAACAAGCCATTGCTCGTTATGTTGCTGAGTGTGACGTTTGCCGTCGTATCAAAGCAGAACATCAAAGGCCTGCTGGAACTCTGCAACCTATCTCTATTCCTGAATGGAAATGGGACCATGTTGAGATGGACTTCGTCACTGGATTTCCCAAATCACAGAAAGGTAATGATGCTATTCTTGTCGTCATTGACCGGCTTTCCAAAGTTGCACATTTTCTGGCAGTCAAAGAAACGATCACTGCTAGCCAGTTGGCAACGCTCTATATGGCCAGGATTGTTTCACTCCACGGTATTCCATTGGTTATCAGCTCAGACCGTGGCAGCTTATTCACTTCAAGATTCTGGGCAAGTTTCCAAGAAGCTATGGGAACTCATCTGTCATTCAGTACTGCGTTTCATCCTCAATCGCAAGGGCAAGTTGAACGCGTCAACCAAGTTCTCGAAGACATGCTTCGAGCTTGTGTTATTTCCTTCGGCAAGAAATGGGAGGAATCTCTCCCGTATGCTGAGTTCTCTTATAATAATAGCTATCAAGCTAGTCTGAAGATGGCCCCCTTCGAAGTGTTATATGGACGAAAGTGCCGAACCCCTCTGAATTGGTCAGAAACTGGGGAACGTCCACTCTTCGGTCCGGATATTATCCAAGATGCCGAAGAACAAGTCCGCATTATTCGTGAGAATCTCAAGACTGCTCAGTCACGTCAGAAGAGTCAGTATGACCGTCATCATAAAGACATGGTCTATCAACCTGGCGAAAAGGCTTATCTTCGAGTCACACCTATGAAGGGTGCTCACCGCTTCGGGATCAAGGGCAAACTAGCTCCTCGCTATATTGGCCCATTCACTATTCTCGAAAGGCGTGGACAAGTGGCATACCAACTGGAGCTACCGCCGAACCTTTCTCAGGTTCACGATGTGTTCCATGTGTCACAGCTCCGCCGTTGCTTCAAGGATCCAATCCGAGCTGTCGATCATGAAGTGCTCGAATTGCAGCAAGACCTCTCCTATAAGAAACATCCGGTCCGCATTCTCAACCAAGCTGAACGCCGCACACGTCAGAAGGCGATCAAGTTTCTCAAAGTCCAGTGGTCGCACCATTCTGAAGATGAGGCCACTTGGGAACGAGAGGATCGTCTACGCGAAGAATACCCCGCACTGTTTCCTTCTACCTCCTAAATCTCGGGACGAGATTTCTTGTAGTGGAGGAGATTTGTAACACCCCGAGAATCATGCTACAGTAACTCTCTGAGATTAAGCTAATCATGTTGCTAAACAGGGCTTGATCACAATTGCATCAAATTTCTTTTCAAACTCCTAGTTCAAACTTCAATTAAAATCAAAGTGGAAAATAAAAGTTTTCAAAAATTCGAACAAAAATGTTCGGTGGGTGCCAAATAATACACTGGTAATTATGGTGGAGAAAACACATTTTTATAAATACCTAAATACTTTTAAATGAAATAAAACAGAAAAGAAAATAAACAAA
>NC_057799.1:82655122-82663274 GCF_018294505.1 Triticum aestivum
CTCTCACCTTCGATCCCCACCGCCCGAGCGTGCTCGCCGCCGTTCACCGTCGTTCCCGCGGCCACCGTGCCCCAACCGCCACTTCGCCGTGTCGTACGCCGTCGCCGCCTTCGACTACACCACCTCCACCTCTCCGTTGGAGCTCCGAGCCACGGCAACGGCCTCCCCGAGCTCGTCTTCCCCGCACGGCCGCCGTCGGTCGCCGCCCCATTTCACCGCCTCGAGCCTCCCCGAGCACGCTGCCGTCCCCCTACAGCCTCGCCGTGAGCCTCTCCCCCTCCTCCCCTGTCTTTTCTCTCTCGCGTGCCCCCTAGCTGCTTCCCCACGCGCGCCCGAACGCCGCGCCGCGGAGCTCGCCGCCGGCGAGGCTCCGGTGACCTGTTGGTCACGGGCTCAAGCCCGTTGCACTCCCCACCTCGCGTAGATGCCCCCCAGCCCCTCCGCTTGCTCGATAGGCCGCCGTAGCCTCGTTTCCGTCGGGCACCCGTGCGCGCCGCCGCCTCCGCCGCTCGCCGGCGCCGATTCCGGCCAAGTCCGGCGAAGCCCCGGGCACCCCTGGATGCGGCGTTGCGAGCCCTTTCGAATGGGCCTAGCCCCGCTCCTCCCCGAGCCCCGTAGCGCGATTCCGGCCAACTCCGGCGAGGGGCCGCCGCTGCTTTGGTCGCCGGAGTTGCTCCGGCGCCGGCCGCCGATGTGGCTGGCCGCCCCCCCCCCAGTGCCACTGCCAGTGGGCCCGTGGGCCCCGTTGACTGGGTCCACCCAGTCAACGTGCTGACTGGGCAGGCCCAGCCACTGACATGCGGGCCCCGCCGCAAAAATAAAAAAGAAAAGAAAAGGAAAATGTTTTATAAATAAAAATAATTAATTAATCTAATCACTCACTGACAGGTGGGCCCAGTAGTTAATTAACTAAAAATTAATTAGTTTAATCTTCTGTTAACCCACTGTCTATGACAGGTGGGTCCCCCGTGTCAGTTTTGACCAGTCAACCGGACTGTTGACCGCTGACGTCACTCATACGTCATGCTGACGTCATATCCCTTTTCTGTTAATTAAATAATTCCAGAAATTCAAATAATCTTTGAAAATTCATATCTTTTAAACCGTAACTCGGATGAAAATGTTTTCTATATGAAAGTTGCTCAGAACGCCGAGACGAATCCGAATACGCAGTCCGTTCATCCACCACAACCCCCTAACCTATCGAACTAGCAAATTTCCCCCTCCGGTGCGTCTGTTCGAAAACGCGAAACATTGGGAATACCTCCCGGATGTTCCCCCCCCTCGCCGGTACCACCTACTGTCGCGTTAGGACACACCTAGCACCGTTCATTGTCATGTCACGCATCGTCATGCTTATGTTTGCATTGTATTTACTGTTTCTTCCCCCTCTTCTCTCCGGTAGACTACGAGACCGACACTGCTGCTGCCCAGTTCGACTACGGAGTTGACGACCCCACCTACTTGCCAGAGCAACCAGGCAAGCCCCCCCCCTTGATCACCAGATATCGCCTATTCTTCTCTATACTGCTTGCAATAGAGTAGTGTAGCATGTTACTGCTTTTCGATATCCTATCCTGATGCATAGCCTATCCTTGCTACTACTGTTGATACCTTTACCTGCAATCCTACATGCTTAGTATAGGATGCTCGAGTTCCATCAGTGGCCCTACATTCTTGTCCGTCTGCTGTGCTATACTATCGGGCCGTGATCACCTGGGCGGTGATCACGGGTATATACTTATATACTACATACATGACACATGTGATGACTAAAGTCGGGTCGGCTCGTAGGAGTACCCGCAAGTGGATCTTTGTGGCGGAGCGACAGGGCAGGTTGAGACCGCCTAGGTGAGAGGTGGGCCTGGCCCTGATCGGCGTTCGCGGATACTTAACACGCTTAACGAGATCTTGGTATTTGATCCGAGTCTGGCCATTTGGTCTATACGCACTAACCATCTACGCGGGAGTAGTTATGGGTATCCCGGCGTCGTGGTATCAGCCGAAGCCTTCTTGACGTCAGCGACTGAGTGGCGCGCGCCGGATTGGACTGGAACGCTACTAGGCTAGGTCTGCTTCCGGCCACGTACGCAACGTGCAGGTGTGCATAGGGCGATGGGCCCAGACCCCTGCGCGCATAGGGTTAGACCGGCGTGCTGACCGCTCTGTTGTGCTTAGGTGGGGCTGCGACGCGTTGATCTTACGAGGCCGGGCATGACCCAGAAAAGTGTGTCCGGCCAAATGGGATCGAGCGTGTTGGGTTATGTGGTGCACCCCTGCAGGGAAGTTTATCTATTCGAATAGCCGTGTCCCTCGGAAAAAGGACGACCCGGAGTTGTACCTTGACCTTATGACAACTAGAACTGGATACTGAATAAAATACACCCTTCCAAGTGCCAGATACAACCCGGTGATCGCTCTCTAACAGGGCGACGAGGAGGGGATCGCCGGGTAGGATTATGCTATGCGATGCTACTTGGAGGGCTTCAATCTACTCTCTTCTACATGCTGTAAGATGGAGGCTGCGAGAAGCGTAGTCTTCGACAGGACTAGCTATCCCCCTTTTATTCTGGCATTCTGCAGTTCAGTCCACTGATATGCCCCTTTACACATATACCCATGCATATGTAGTATAGCTCCTTGCTTGCGAGTACTTTGGATGAGTACTCACGGTTGCTTCTCTCCCTCTTTTCCCCTTTCCTATCTATCTGGTTGTCGCAACCAGATGTTGGAGTCCAGGAGCCAGACGCCACCGTCGACGACGACACCTACGACACTGGAGGTGCCTACTACTACGTGCAGGCCGCTGACGACGACCAGGAGTAGTTAGGAGGATCCCAGGCAGGAGGCATGCGCCTCGTTCGATCTGTATCCCAGTTTGTGCTAGCCTTCTTAAGGCAAACTTGTTTAACTTATGTCTGTACTCAGATATTGTTGCTTCCGCTGACTCGTCTGTGATCGAGCACTTGTATTCGAGCCCTCGAGGCCCCTGGCTTGTATTATGATGCTTGTATGACTTATTTATGTTTTAGAGTTGTGTTGTGATATCTTCCCGTGAGTCCCTGATCTTGGTCGTACACATTTGCGTGCATGATTAGTGTACGGTCAAATCGGGGGCGTCACAAGTTGGTATCAGAGCCGACTGCCTGTAGGAATCCCCCTATCCACACTCCTTGGCCGAAGTCGAGTCTAGACATTACAAAACTTTTACTAACATGGCTGTGTGTCTTACGGGCCCACGTCGCCATTGGGTGGTACTAGTATCTTTTACTCCTCGACCTTTACTCTGGGACTCTGAACTCTCTTCTACTCGGGTTAAACGAATTTACTAACTTTAACACTAGGATCCCGTGACCGCATTCACCCCAAAGTTGGATAAACCATAGTTGTTCCTTAGAGTAGTATTTTGAACAATTCACACACTGTCATTTGACTCCTTTGAAACGTCTTTGCTTTCAGATGGAACCCTCGAGGCAGGTCGTGCGCCACACGACGGCCATTGGTGCCTCGGGATCACCTGCGGTGCTAGCTGAGATGATGACCTATCTGGGTTATCGCTGGCACCCTGAGTACACCGTCTACGAGGAGTACCAGGACTTTAACCAGGAGCAGTACCGTGCCATCGTCCACCTCTACTCTCGGGAGTACGACTCCACTACTGTGCTGCACACCGCACATGGTGTTGGTATGACCATCGATATGGCTGTCCACGATGCTGCCTATGCTGCTCTGACACGTCTTCGTGGAGAGTATCAGGAGTTGGACACCTCCCCTTTCAGGCACATTGCTATCGCCTCTGATGTTGGTGCGGAGGGATACTATACTGCTGCCTCCACGGTCACCCGAGAGCCCTTCTACCATCAGCACCTTGTTCTGCATGCTGATGGGCTGGATCGAGCTAACCGAGCTCTTCGCCACGAGATGTACACCACCCGTCAGCACCTTTACCGTGCTCTGACGCTGCTGCACCCCTTTGTCCGATCTGGACAGGTACCGCGTACTGCGATCTACCCAGCCAGGACCGTGATGCCCCACGGTGTCGGTTGGCCAGAGGTGGGAGGCTACTCTCCCGCACTTGGTCCTCTTCTGCCACCTGAACGTCAGGCTCTACACCTGAGTATCCGCGGCCCCCAGTCTGCTGACGTGGAGGGCTATCCGTTACCTCACTACCAGCTGTCGGGCTACGATTACCTCCACAGTACCTCTTGGGACTGATGTAGCCTTGCTTGTAGTATTAGTTGCAGTCGCCGCGAGCCTGTGTGCCGCCTATGATGTTTTAGTCTATGTACTGAACTCTATGCATGACCCCTTTTGTAAAGTTATGCCGACTACTATGTAGTAGCTATCGTGCTCCTTTCATTATGCATGTTTCATCATGAATGATTCTTGTCATTGCAAATTTCTCAATGCTGAACTACCCCTGTTATATATTAGCAGGATGGTTAGACCAGGTGGTCGTGGTCGTGGTGGCGATGCCCCACCACCACCTGAGTACATGGCTGGTATGATCCAACAGTTTGAACTGAACCGCCAATTCATGGAAAATATGATGGCTCAGTTCCCTCGCCCCAATATGAACCAGCAGCTAGCTCAAGTGACTCTTCAAGATTTCATACGCCTCAACCCAACCATCTACCGCAGCTCAACTCAGCCTCTGGATGCTGATGACTGGCTCCGTGACATCACCTATGAGATGGAGTCTGCTGATGTAGCCCCTGCCAGCTATGTCACCTTTGCTTCCTTCTTCTTGAAGGGACTCGCAGCTCAATGGTGGGACAGCCACAGGCGTACTCTGCCAGCTGGAACAATCATCACATGGCCAGACTTCCAAGCTGCTTTCCGTGCCCGCTTCATTCCTCAAGGAGTCATGGACCGGAAGAAGCGTGAGTTCCGCAACCTCACCCAAGGCAACAAAACTGTCGAAGCTTATCAGCGGGAGTTTCTGGACTTGTCCCGCTATGCTGAAGAAGACATTGCAACTGATGCACGCAGACAGGAGAAGTTCCGTGATGGCCTTCAAGCTGACATCAAGCTCGCACTTCTAGTGCATGACTTTGCTGATTTCTCCACCTTGGTGAACAAGGCCATCAATGTCGAAACTGGTCTGCAGGAATACCAGAGCTCTCACAGGCGCAACCGTGACACGGGCTCATCTTCGGGCTCACCCGCACAGAAGCGTAAGATATGGATCCCGAACAGCATGTACCGTCCAAATGCATCTGCCCCAAGGCAGACCTATGCTGCACCTCGTCTGCCTCCACCACCATCTAGGCAGTCAAGACTTCCAGCTCCACCATCCCAAGCTCCTGTTCCCACTCCGAATAATGGCTTGTGCTTCAGGTGTGGTCAACCAGGACACCGTGCTAGAGAATGCAACCAGAACCAGAATCAACTGGCCCTTCCAGCAACTGGCCGTGGTAACAATCAGCCCCGCAACAACAATGCTAAGTCTTATGGTCGTGCTCATGCCAACCACGTTGATCTCAACGAGGCTCAAGACCAGCCTGCTACTGTGATGGGTACACTCCTCGTAAATTCAGTACCAGCATCCGTTTTATTTGATACAGGTGCATCGCATTCATTCATGTCAGAAGATTTTGCATACAAGCACGACGTTAAATGTGAGGAGATGAACACCTCTGTATTGGTCAAAACCCCACGTGGGACAGTGTCAAACCTCCTTGGTTGGCATCGATGTCCCAGTGGAAATCGAAGGGCTGGAATTCTATGCCTCTCCCATTATCCTGAAGTCATCTAACATCGACCTCATTTTGGGTATGGATTGGTTGAAAGCGCATACTGCTTCTATAGTTTGCGCCACTAAAACCGTCCATCTGCTACACCCTTCAGATGAAATAGTTGCTTACCAAGCTCATCTGGTGCAAAATGCCGAGGCAAGGCTCTATGCATTGAATGCATTGAACGCTGCACCACTCGAGGGCATTGAAAACATTCCCGTCGTGCGTGAATTCCTCGACGTCTTCCCTGAAGAACTTCCAGGGATTCCCCCTGCTAGAGCTGTCGAATTCATCATCGACTTGAAACCAGGCACCACTCCTATAGCCAAGCGACCCTACAAAATGCCGCCGCATGAACTCCTTGAGCTTAAGGAGGAAATCGACAAATCTCTTCGCAAAGGATTCATTCGCCCAAGTTGCTCCCCTTGGGGAGCACCTTCTCTCTTTGTCAAGAAGAAGGATGGGACAAACCGGTTAGTTCAAGACTACCGTCCTATAAACCAAGCCACCATTCAGAATAAATACCCTCTTCCTCGGATCAATGATCTATATGATCAACTGGCGGGTTCGTCAGTGTTCTCTAAGCTCGACTTGAGGTTGGGCTACCATCAGATCCGTGTTCGCGAAGAGGATATCCCAAAGACCGCCTTCGTGACTCGCTATGGTTCATACGAGTACACCGTCATGTCTTTCGGTTTAACCAATGCTCCAGCCACCTTCTCTCGTCTGATGAACTATACATTCATGGATTACCTCGACAAGTTCGTCGTGGTTTATCTGGATGATATCCTGGTATTTTCCAAGAACGAAGAAGAACATGCCGAACATCTTCGACTTGTGCTGGAGAAGCTACGAGAACATCAACTATATGCCAAGTTCTCCAAATGTGAATTCTGGCTATCGGAAGTAACCTATCTTGGGCATGTCATCTCTAAGGATGGTATTGCCGTCAACCCCGAGCGAGTTCAGGCTATTCTTGATTGGACTCCTCCCAAGAACGTTAAGCAAGTCAGAAGTTTTCTCGGTCTCGCCAGCTATTGCCGTCGATTCGTCGAGAACTTCTCTAAGATCGCCAGGCCTCTGACTAACCTGTTGCATAAGGGTGTCAAGTTCCAATGGACAGACAAATGTCAGGAAAGTTTCCAAGCACTCAAAGACAAGTTGACTTCTGCTCCAGTTCTAGCTTCACCTGATACTAAGGACTTTGTCATTTACTGCGACGCTTCCCGTCAAGAATTAGGCTGTGTCCTAATGCAAGACCGCAAAGTGATTGCTTATGCCTCTCGACAATTGCGCCCTCACGAAGAGAACTACCCAGTCCACGACCTCGAACTTGCTGCTGTCATTCATGCGCTGAAGCAGTGGCGACATTACCTTCTCGGTAATCGTTGCGAGATCTTCACTGACCACCAAAGTCTGAAGTATCTGTTTACTCAGCCAGATCTGAACCTCCGTCAACAGAGATGGATGGAGCTTGTTGCAGACTTTGACTTGGGTATTTCCTATACGCCAGGCAAGGCTAATGTAATGGCTGATGCCTTGAGCCGCAAGTCTTACTGCAACCACCTCCAGGTTCACAAAGTGCAGCCCTCGCTTGTTGAAGATTTCAGGAAGCTGAACCTCCATATTGTTCCTTCGGGTGCACTCACTCCCCCTCCTAAGGAGTTTGGCAAGGTGAACCTCCACGTGGTTACCCAGGGTTCCCTCAATACCCTAGTTGCTAAACCAGACCTCGTGGATAGCATCAAAAGGCTACAGAAGTATGACTCTGAAGCCCACAAGATTAAGCGCTACCTCGCAGAAGGAAAGCCCTCATTCTTCACCATTGCTGAAGATGGCACCCTATACTTCAAGGGCCGCCTAGTGGTGCCATGTACAGAGAAAAACCTGGATATGACACAGGAAGTTATGAAAGAAGCTCATGATACACCTCTGTGTATCCATCCTGGTAGTACAAAGATGTACCAAGACATCCGTCAGAGATTCTGGTGGTCTAATATGAAGCAAGCCATTGCTCGTTATGTTGCTGAGTGTGACGTTTGCCGTCGTATCAAAGCAGAACATCAAAGGCCTGCTGGAACTCTGCAACCTATCTCTATTCCTGAATGGAAATGGGACCATGTTGAGATGGACTTCGTCACTGGATTTCCCAAATCACAGAAAGGTAATGATGCTATTCTTGTCGTCATTGACCGGCTTTCCAAAGTTGCACATTTTCTGGCAGTCAAAGAAACGATCACTGCTAGCCAGTTGGCAACGCTCTATATGGCCAGGATTGTTTCACTCCACGGTATTCCATTGGTTATCAGCTCAGACCGTGGCAGCTTATTCACTTCAAGATTCTGGGCAAGTTTCCAAGAAGCTATGGGAACTCATCTGTCATTCAGTACTGCGTTTCATCCTCAATCGCAAGG